>NW_026880205.1:0-30107 GCF_032173495.1 Musca vetustissima
TTGTTTAGAAACAACACCTAAGAGTTATTCAAAATGTTGGAAGTGGAACCTGATAGATATATGATCATTGAGATTGCTAAGAAATTGATTATTTGAAAAGTGGGGAGCTGGTTGAGAGCTATCTACAACATTCTCAGGAGCGGCGAGTGCGGCTAAGGCTGCAAAGGAGGCATAATTCTGCTTCACTCCTATTGATTTACCTTCAGCAGTCATGGCCTTCAGCAACTGACCGAAAATACAACTGAAAAAAAAAACAAATCATCGCTATTTTAATGGAGCAGTTCATGTGTATTTTTCGATAATCGTTGATGTTATTCCACCTAAGTTGATGTTTGGTATGCTGTGCTAGGTGATGGGGCTGCCATCTACCATTGTCAAGCAACAACGCTTGCTTATTTAGTGTTGTTATGTTATGATGTGGATTATTTTTGAAAATATTCCAAAACAATTCTGAAATAACCTTTCTTTCTCCTATAGAAGGAATCTGTTAAGCTGTAGACTGTGGACCACATGTCCACAGCGATTTGTAGGGTATAACAAATTCGTTGCAATCGCCTGAAAATACTATTTATTTAATTTAAATGTACATAGTCATGTGTACGAACGTTTCAAAATTTTACTGCTTAATTTTATGAAGTATTTATATTTTTTGCAAATTATTTATTTTTTCCTTCTATATTTGCAAATCAAGTTTAGCTGCTAATTGAATTACTACATAGATACTTAGATGCAGTAACGACAACAAGAACAGCAAAAAACCACCTTAGCATATAATTGATATTTAATTAACCACAAACACCAATGGCAATGACGTTAACTAAAATTCAATTTCAATTGTAGAGAAGTACTTATTGTCAAGCGGTCTGTCAATGTGACTGCAATTCTCTTCCATATGGTAGGTGCAGTGGCATCGTCAGTATGTTATAACCTACGGCAAATGTTGTCAGTTAGTTGCCGTTGGTTATTCATAGGGAAGATAATTATTGAACATTGTTACAGAGATGGGTGGAAAGGGGTGAAGAAAAGTGGAAACTGAGTTTTTAATGAACATGTATATTTGTTCCCCCACGTAACCACTGTACACTTGAAATAATTTAATTATATTTTACTAACATTTCAATTACCAACTCTGTTACCAACTGTTAGCAAAAATATCTCAAATACTGCATAAATCGAAGAATAACCCAGTAAATCGTCAATTGGGAGCTCAAGACATTTTGCTGGCTCACAAATGCTTGAATATTTATTGAAGTGGTTTGGTTTTTTTTTCATAATTTTCTGCAAACAAGTTGTGGCGCGTATTTGTCTTATTAATTTGCATAAAATAATTTGCGTACTAATTGCCTCTTTTAAACACCAGAATATTTGTACTGCAGTGCAATGTTTGCAAGTTGCAAAAAATGTAAATTTTTTGTCTACACCTTGTTTCGATCTACTGAGTTACGCTTTGAGTGGATTACTGATTTTTAATATAGCAATTAATTATGGCGGCCAATGTGTGGTCTGTTATTAGTGAAACTTATAGGGATGTCGAAAAAAATATTTAAACAAGTAAGGAAAGTTCAAATGTCGGACGGGGCCGATTATATTATACCCTTCACCTCTTTGGGTACATAAAAGAGATGCTCATATATACAATATCTATATCATATATTGGATCATCAAAACTTCACATACACCAATCTGGGCCTAATTCAGTACTCCCTGCATAATTTTGTCTTAATCGGGCCAATATTGGCAGTACTGTGCACCATTTATATAAAATCGGACGAGACTATATATGGGAGCTATATCTAAATCGGAACCTATTCCAACAAAATTTCGCATACATCAATTTGGACCTAATATCGGCAGTATTGGGCTCAATTTACGAAAATCAGACTAGATATGGCAGGAAACTATATATGGCGGCTATATCTAAATCTGAACCGATTCAAACAAAACTTCGCATACGTCAATCTGGGCCTAATTCAGTACGCTGTGTAAAATTTTGCCTCAATCGGACCAATATTGGCAGTAAGATGCTCGATTTAGATAAAATCAGACGAAACTATATAGGGGAGGTATATCTAAATCTTTACCGATTTTTCCCAATGTCAATGGCTTTCGCCATTTGGCCAAATAAGTGACATGTGTCAAATTTAAATAAAAATGACTTAAGAAATCCATGCCTTATAAGGGAGTTGAAAAAAAATGATTTAAAAAATCCATGCCTTATAAGGGTGTCGAAAAAAATTGTTTAAAAAATCCACGGCTAAAAAAGGGCGTCGAAAAAAATTATTTTAAAAATCCACGCCCTATAAGGGTGTCGAAATATAATTATTTAAAAAATCCAAGCCTATTGTAGGACATTGAAAATCATTTTTAAACCTGTAAGGAAAGTAGTAAAGTCGGACTGGGTCGACTATATGATACTTCACCACTTTGGGTACATTGTTCATATGTGTCCTTACAATTGCATATCAATGTGCACCCGAAGGAACATACTCATGCCTTTCTGCAACCTATGCTAATTTTAATTTCATTCGGGCAGATGGGACAAATTTATGGAAAACGGTACGTCGCACTGTTAAAAATTTAATCTCAATCAGACACCCGCTCGAAATACATTTGGAGGCAATAACGCCATTCAAGTCTTAATTTGATGCGTTGTGCAAAATTTCATGTTAATCGGACAAACATTAGGAGTTTGGTGCACCATTTATGTAAAATCGGACACATACATGTATATGTGGGAGCTATGTCGAAATCTGAACCGATTTTCCCGAAACGTAACACACAACATTCTAGACGCAATTCAGTACGCTATGCCAAATTTCGTGCAAATCGAAGGATATATAGGGTCTTTGGTGCACTATTTACTTAAAATCGGGCGAAAATATATATGGGAGCTATATTAAAATCCGAATCGATTTTCACCAAATTTAACACACATTGTTTAGACTTAATTCAGTACGCTTAGCCAAATTTCGTGCAAATCGAAAGATATATAGGGACTTTGGTGCACTGAACCGATCTGAACCGATTTTCGTGAAATTTAACACACATTGTTTTTGACTTAATTCAGTACGCTTTGCCAAATTTCATGCAAATCGAAAGATATATAGGGACTTTGGTGCACTATTTACCTAAAATCGGAAAAAAATATCTGAACCGATTTTTACGAAATTTAACACACACCATTCTAGACCTAATTTAGTACACTATGCCAAATTTTGTGAAAATCGAAAGGGATATAGGGACTTTTGTGCACTATTTGCCTAAAGTCTGACGAAAATATATAAGGGAGCTATATCTAAATCTGAACCGATTTTCGTGAAGTTTAACACACATTGTTCTAGACTTAATTCGGTATACTTTGTAAAATTTTGTGCAAATCGAAAGATTTGTAGGGACTTTGGTGCACCATTTACATTAAATCGGACGAAAATATATATGGGAGCTATATCTAAATCTGAACCGATTTTCAGGAAACTTGACACACATCATTCTAGACCTAATTTATTGCGCTGTACCAAATTTCGCGCAAATCGAAAGATATATAGGGACGTTGGTACACCATTTACCTCAAATCGGACGAAAATTTATATGGGAGATATATCTAATTCTGAACCGATTTTCAGGAAACTTAACACACATCATTCTAGATCTAATTCATTACGCTGTGCCAAATTTCGTGCGAATCGAATGATATATAGGGACTTTGGTACACCATTTACGTCAAATTGGACGATAATATATATGGGAGCACCATTAAATTAAATCGGCCGAAAATAAATATTTGAGCTATATCCAAATCTGAATTGATTTTCAGGAAACTTGACACCGTTTACACTAAATCGGACGAAAATATATATGGGAGCTATATCTAAATCTGAATTGATTTATTCCAATTTCAATGGGGTTCGTCCTTGGGCCAAATTAGTGACCAATGCCAAATTTCATCCAATTCGGATTATAAATGCCACCTGTACTTTGTTTACAATTTAACATGGTCATACAGACGGACGCACATGCATAAATCGACATAAAAAGTGATTCTATGCATATGTCTATCACGTTTCCTTTTGTCTGTTACAAACATATGCACAAAGACATAACACTCTGTACCACAGTGTGGTGAAGGGTATTAAAAGCGTTAAGTTTAGCCGGGCCAAAGGCTATGGCTAAGGGGAGACCATTATTGATAACATAGTGTAGGAATTGGGGAATATGAGGGCTATGCCTAATAAATGACCTATATATATATGGGCAATATTGCCAATTTTTTAATATTCCATTTTCAAAAAATCGTCTTTTTTGTTTTTGTGGCACATCAATGATTTTTGGTACACATATAGAGAAAAATGTTCTGACTCCGAAACCGTTCGCGATCAAATTTTTGGTTGATGCGCGCAAAAGTTATCGGGGTTTTAATTTTGGGCATAAGAAAAAAATCTTAAAATTACGCCGTTTATTATATTGACCAAAAACGTTGATATATATCTTCCTCCGTAAAAAAGGAATATGAATATATTATAATAATCACAATAAAGTTGCACATATTCGCGAAATATGAGAAAAATAGAAAAAATATAGCAGATTACATCAATATTTTCATTATATTAATGACATACACACACCTAAAAATTAATTTAAAAAATATCTACATAATCTAAACACCACGATGAATCAAATGATATCAAAATCACACAAGTCCGTGTAGAGGTTTGTAAATCACAGCGACAACAAAACAAGATATTGAGGAAATCAATTGGTTGTTGGTTCGAAAAAATAATGTCATCATATTTATTTTTTTAATTTTATACAAGAAATTTCAGAAAATAATGTTGGGGTTTTTCTTTTATTTTACCCGAATTTCGCCGAAAAATTACCATATATGAAAATAATCACTTTTTGTGTATAAGTATACGCCTTGCGGATTATATCAAGACCCTTCCGATAAATCTTAGAATTCTATAAATAGGAATAAATCTAAAAATAAAATAATATTATGAAATATACATTTTAAATTGCGTGTAAATCGCGTAATTCTCAAAATCATTTGATGCGCATGCGGTTTCCAGGAAGTACTGAAGTTTATCTTCCAATCCATATATATTTTGCGAAATTTCATTTGACGGCTAAGATGTGCCGCACATTACATTGAAGTAACCAAAAAATCGTAAAACGCGAATAATTGCCGAAAACTCCATATGCCATTAATGCGCATCCGATTTCGGTGTGCACACTAAAAAAATACATCGATCTATACCATTTCAATGTGGTCCATTAAGAACCATGGATGTGCCAGCAAAATATATTTTTGAGATAAATTGCGTACATCTCTCTTTCGGCTGAAGTTTTTAAAGTTCTCTTTTCGAAAAAGATCAAAATCCGTATGAGGTCATTTATTTAAGCGGAAATGATACACAGAAAACGCAAATAAATCCGCGATATTTTCAAAAACATTTTTTGCCAAATTTCGTGTTTTTGGAAGGCCAGTTCCCGCCGTTCTAGTAGATGGATTTTCACGAAGAAGATTTTATATCATCCGAAACGTAAAAAACCTTATTGATCGCGGGTACCCATATCATTCAGTTGATAGATCTAAAAATTTGGCCCGAAAAATAGGTTTTTTAGAAATTTGATCGCACAAAATTCGCACCTTCGGATGAGTATTACTCTGAAGCTGTGCATACTACATACACATAATACATATCAAATTACGCAGATTCGCGACTACAATAACCTTATAATCGATTTTTATAAATTCCTGTTTGCGTATTAAAACTAGAAGTAAAATTAAAAAAACACTCAAAATCGAGCTTCAAAATGTCAGCATCATTTAAAGGTAGATACAGTTAAAATTTTGAAAAATGATACATAAGTGGCGTAGTCCCCATTTTGTTGGCTTCTAGTTTTATTTTGACACGAAGACCGTGCAATGAGGGGCTTAGTCACAAATCGATAGAGAACATAAAAAAACTGGTTCGCCTCAACGTGTTTTTACACATTTTTTTACATTAAAGTAGACACAGCTTCCACCAAAATAAAGTTTAGAGGTCAATATCATGAACAGTTTGCAACGACAGATCAATTAACCCAAATCTATTCACTTTTATTCATATACTTAAGTAATTCCCGAGTTATAAAGGCGTGAACCTCCGCTTCAGCTATGTTAAAAAATTGGCAATATTGCCCATATATATATATATCAATATGGAAACCAATATTTTAGTTATGTATCACAATTCTTCATTTTAGGAATTATCATTATATGGAGGAGACGCCTGAATCCTGCCGAAATACATGAAGTACAAATTTAAAACTTCAATTTACAACGAAGTCTTAGAACCCGAACCAAAACGCTTAATCCGCGTTTTGGTCAGATAACTATTTTAATGTAAAAACAGTGGTTATATGGGGACTACCCCTAAAAGGGGGCGAATATTAATAACTCTTGGGAGGGAGATTTGTTACCATATACGACTACAAAAAAAAAAAATTACAAAGAATTTGGTTGAAAAGCGCGTTCAAGAACCTCAAATACCGAAAATTGGGAGGTACCCTTATATGGGGGCTACCCGAAAGAATGAACCTATGTTTATATATTTTAGTGGAAAGATTTGCTACTCAATAAGAACTCGAAGTACTCAATTACAGCCAATTCGGTCGAAAAATACGATCAGAAACACAAAAATACCGAAAATTTGGGGGAACCGTTATATAGGAACTACCAGAAAAAGTGAACCTATATTTATACTTTTTAGTGGAGTAATTTGGTACCCAATGTACAAAATGTCAGCGAATGCAGTTATAAAACGCGCCCAAGAACCCCAAAATACCCCAAATTGGGGATACCTTTATATCGGGGTATCCGAAAAATGAACCTATATTAATAATTTTTAGTAGGTGGATTTGCTACCCAATAAGAACTCTAAGTACCAAAGTCATTACAACAGACAGACGGACATGCTTAGATCGCCTTAAAATTTTGCCCTGATCAAGAATATATATACTTTATAGGGTCGGAAATGAATATTTCGATGAGTTACAAACGGAATGACAAAATTAATATACCCTCCATACTATGGTGGACGGTATAATTATATATGTATATTCAGAATATTTGTATGTCGTTTTTAGGGTGACCCAACGCCTCCACTCCTTTAGTAAATTTTAAAATAGAATTCGTTGTAAATAACTATTTAAAGTTCTCGATTTATTATTTCCGCATTATGACCCCCTACGTAAAATTATGCTCACTCGAAACTCCACATTTACCCATCGTAAATAATAGGTAATGGAGATGATGATTTGTGCACATGTTTCACGTTAATAATTACTTAGTTTTGTATTTTTTACTTCCTACATTAACATCTGGAACTTTACGCACAGAGACACACACAAACTAGTTATCCCCATTATTTTAGAATACGGAAATACTCGTATTTTGAAGAAATATAATTCAGACGAAAAGAATAAATACATAATTACAATTAAATTATATTCTTCTTAAGAACACCAAAAAAAAAAAAAAATTAAATCAAAACAAAAAGTAAATTCTAAAAAAACAACAACAAAATTGAAATTAAAAACATACAACAACAACAAGCAAAACAATATCAACAAAAACATAACACCAACCAACAATAATAGCAACAACAACATCGAGAAAAAAATAAAATTAATATACACCTTCGAGCAGAGCACAACAAACAAACAACATTGTATGGAAAAACATGCTGCGAATTATGTTTGTACGTACATGTTGATGTTTGTATGTACGTGTATGTTTGTAGTCACCGTGGAAGTATTTATTGGTCGCTTGGTTGTTAAGACATTTAACCAAGTTTGACTGTGACGCCAATTGTGCCAAAGGAGAACAACAACACCATCAGCGGCAGCAACAATGATAATTATGTCGGCGATGATGACGTACATGTTGCTGTTGTCTTTACGGCATTATTGCTGTTGCTCTTTGGTAGGGGGTTACGAGATCACTTGCACGCACAAATGAAATTGAAAACAGCTGAAACCAAATTCAATTTTGGTCAAAAGCTTGATATTCAAAAGAGCGGGAAGTTTTATTTTGCAAGTTAAAAGCAAACAAAAGAAACGAAATTTGAATGGTCAGGAAACAAAGCCACAAGGGTTGCCAATGTTACAAGAGATGTGGTAAAATTGTGCCTTCCCTATGGTGGAATAATAAATCGTAAATATGTAGCATCAGAATACGTTCGACAGAACCCATTTAAAACTCGGCCCTGTATAAGATGTACTTTGGGAATATCAAGTATTTTGGTAGACGTCACTGTTGAAGCCTTTATTCTTTGACATTTGACAAGGAGAAACTGCTAACAAACCAGGGTCGACCTACACAACTACCACTGAAATATAATTGTCTGCGGATTTAAATCCCGATCCTAGCAAAACCATAATGGAAAATGTAGACCCATTTACAAATTTTAGTATAACTCACATTCCTATGTATCAGATTTGAGTTCAATCATCCCTCTTCAATACACTAGTGTAAAAGTCTTGGTCTTTTAGAACATATATAGTATATATATATATATATTCATAATTATGGTCTCTAGGTCGAGCAGAAAATCTAAGGAAAATACATATACATATTTATTGCATTTGATCTGAAATTTTAACCTATCACCATTAAAAAACCATAGGTATTCTTAAAAGTAGGTATATTACCAATATTGGTTTGGCGTATTATTGTGCCATAATAAATGAATATAAGATAAACATTTTTGCTCAATAGATCCCCTCCGTAAACTAGATTGCCCAATTCAAGTTTGAATCCAAACGGAAGATGAAAAAAGCCTTCAATGGGTTTTTTACACATGTATACAAAGCATAGATTATACCCAGATGAAATGCATCCGAAGCCTCTCTGGCATATGGCATAAACATATGAGAATAACAAAATATGAATAACAGGAGATAGCACAACCCAGAGGAAAATTACAACACTAAATAAGCAACCCCCTCAAATAAATCAAAGTAACGTTGTTACTAGGAAACTATAGATGACAGCTTCATCACCCAGGACAGACTACAGCAGACCAATCATTTATTTAGCTGAAATTAAAATCAGTAATGACTAACGAAACTAACAGAAGGACTAATGAAGTAAGATTGCGATATATTTTGGAAGTCCTATGCTTCCATAAAGAGCAACAGGAGAAAAAAATGGATCCAATACTAAACCGACTTTAAAAAAACTAAATACCCGTCGTTATTGGCTCAATTGTGTTCGGTAACTTTATCTAAATCCGAACGATTAAAACAAAAATGTGCACACAAGACTCAATTCGATAGTTCACCATATACATACATAAAATAAGACGAAATTATATAATATATAGAATCCAGAATTCCTTCCAAAATCATCATGTCTGCAGGGTTTCTTATCAACTTTGATAGCTATATCATCAAGCAACATCATCGAATTTCATGATTGGAAAACCCAAAATTCCTTGTTGGGGAACCTCTACATCATTAAAGTGTGACTGTTTTGTGTGGTTTATTGTCCGGCGTCGTCATTGAATCTTACATTTTCGAAAATGAGTTGAGATCAACTGTAACGGTGAAATGATTGATAATATGGTGAGAGGTGGGTGGTATTCTTCTGGAAGTACAACAAGGTGTACGAAGCTACTTCTCTAGGGAAAAGGATTCCGCGCCGATATCATTCGTAAGGCCTATGCCAACAGCTTATCATCGGCTCAAGAATACAAATTGAGAACAGAAGACACTCATGGTATACCCATCAATATCTGTTCACATAAAACGGCACTCTCTGGTTTTCGGTGTTTTGATGATTATACCATCATCCTTATAGCTAATGAGGGTATAAACACTTTGATATGGCAAAAATTTGCTTTATCGAAATATTGAAGTCCATTTACAAATTTGACAAATATGTTACCAAAACTAGATTAAGTCCTAGTACCTCCCATTAAAAAAAATTAAACCTCTGTGTAATTTCGTAGACCTCCGCAGACCATAGGCTGAGGGTATACGTTTATCTGTCGTTAACACTGATTGACACTGTTTTCCATGTTTTTTGTTATTTTGAATGTGCACCTCATATTGGGCGGTATAACAAAAAGGCACACCGACTTTTCTAATGGGTGTGAATAACAAAACTGTACAATTTTTGTAAATAGTAAATATTTTATGTGTATATTTAAACCATTACTGCCTACTTAAAGTCACCAAATGACCGTCTATTTACACTAGACCTTTGGAAAGGTCACCAAATAACATCTATTTACACTTGACCAATATAATAATCTACTTATGTAGCTTAGTCTATATAGACATGTGTGTCCGTCGTTTGTACGTCCATTCTAATTTGTTAACATGATACAGGCCACAGTTATGGACCAATCGTCACGAAATTTTGCATATAGAAAGAGTTCTGGCCGTTTTACTGGTCGCTATAGAGTTCACAATTATGACACGAACATCACAAAATTTTACACAAAAAAGAGGTCTGACAAAAGAATAAGCTTGACTGTTTTGATGAAGATCGGCCAATATTTAGCGGGTCAAATGGACCCAGAAAATAACAAAATTTTCATACTGTGGCGTATATGTTTACTCATCAAGTACATAGACCTGAGAAGTTGATAGTGAATCCAAGAGGAGTGGCTGAACTTTAATTTGATACCATTGTTGTATGTACTCGGATGCTGGAGTTATTTGTAAATATTTAAAGGTGTCTGTGTGTTATGACATGGTTTAGTATTACTTTTACCCACTAGCAGGCGGAAATTTCGCGCTGATCGCTTCGAATTTTTTCATGAACTGCCGGTCAAGGGGTGCAATGAACCGAAAATTGTATTTTTGTTAAATTTTACCACATACTTAGAACAGTCGTCTAGATGATGATCGTTCAATATTCCGAAGTCAAATAAATCAAAAACTAAAGTGACC
Organism: Musca vetustissima; assembly: GCF_032173495.1. Lineage (NCBI taxonomy): Eukaryota > Metazoa > Arthropoda > Insecta > Diptera > Muscidae > Musca > Musca vetustissima. Next base: position 10,945 of record NW_026880205.1, read on the forward strand.
AAATTTTTATTTTATGGCGTAAAAATTCGCCTCGGGAACACATGATTTGGAAAATATGCCAGGGTTAAAAAGCGGGGCCGTCCAAATATATTGCTCCGCTCAATGGTTTTATCAGTCCGTTTGTAACTCATCGAAATGTGTACTTCCGAACGTATAAAATATATATTCCTAATCGAGTAAAATTCTAGCCATCCATGTCATCTGTTATAACACCCTGTCTTCCAAATAATTATGTTATGATGCTGACTCTTCGAATAAACGTGTCTTATGTTTGAAGTCAGGTCAAGTTCCAAAATGGTCTATATCGGTTAACGTTTAGGCGTAGTAAACATATAACGGTACAATAAACTTTGTGGAATTAGTAGGATTATATATTTTGAGTTTTCATTAAGTGGAAAATCGTCAAACTAGACTAGACCCCATATAATATTACCCTTATTTTAAATATGTTGAGGAGGATTTATTCGATAGTTTGGTCGACATTTCGGTGTATAATACCATCTTCCAAACTAGTCCCTAAAGTATTTGCTGAAGTGTCTTTATCAGATGTGTCTTATTCAGCAGACCAAAGATTTGGAGCATGCGTTCTCTCGTAAATTTACTCCCAAAACCTCTGACGAAGATCAGTTCCATTTGCAGTTGAGGAATGTCTCTTTTCTTAACCGGCTTCATTTTAATTGTCTCGGTCATGGAGACAATACTTGTCACTAGTTTCCTTAAGGTTTTAATGCAATTTGCCCCGGTCATTATTCATTACAGGGACAGTCGAGGCAGTAAACATCCGAGTGTCCACCAGTCACTTGCTGATGAAATTCGGCAAGTATTTTTTAAGTGTATTGTTCTACAAACCAAAGACTTCAAGCGTTCGTTCTTCCCCAAACTCTGATTCTCGTTGCCCCAATTTTGGTTGAATACCGTTGCCGTTTGTAATTGAGAAATATCTCAATTCCTCACTTGCAATACTTGCCACTAATTTCCTTAGAACTTCAATGATCGTTGGGATCCCCTACATGCAGAACGCTTCTTCATGATCATATTATTGGCCGCATCCATGGCCTCCTTATGGATTTCCTTTTTTATTTTACTCGATATATTCTGGAAACCAAACCCTCTTCTCCGCTGCCAAGGATGTGAAGGGAAAAATAGATATCTGGGGCCCAAAGCCCAGATATCTATTTTTTTTTTTTTTTTTTTTTTTGTCGTGAGTATATCAATGTCTTTGCTCACATCTTCAACCATCTTATCAGACTTATCGCTCATCCGGCATTCTAAGACTGTTATGATGCTCGTCTCTCTAGCTCCTTGTGGCAACCTTCGTCCTTTTGGGATTCCCGGTCGTTATGGAATACCAGCCAACGGGAAGCTCTTTTACATTTTTGCGAAATTTGTGTTTCCGCCTGTTTCGATTATTGGGTGGAGATTACCCAGCGTGCAAAGCAGTATAATAAAGAAAACACAAAACCGATAACACGCGAATCCCTATGGAGATCATATATATTCAGAAAATCATTATAAGATTTGTAGAAGACCTTTAGTGTATAGCGATTGTAAACGAACTTCTTGTGAATATCATAGAAGTCATTTCGATGTTATTCTATCTATATAGGACATGTGAGAGATTTCTGGAAGCAGACTTGTGGATAGTACTTTTTCGACATCTCGATTAAAAATCACTGAAATTGATCAAAATTAGTGCTCTTTTTAAGATAGTTTCGTATTAAGCGCTACATCCCAAATTTCGGTATTCTGAGGTGTTGGGAACGTGTTTCAAAAATTGGCTGTACGTTTATATTTTGGATTCTCATTGGGTAGAAAATCCCCCTACCAAAAATTAATCAATATTGAGCCAAGTTTCCGGGTATCTCTCATGCAATGATGTTTTGTCATAGCCCCCCTATAAGGGTAGGCCCCAATATACAGCTCTTTTGAATCATTAATCAGATGAACATAAACCCCATGTAAAGGTCCCGACCAATGTAAAAAGTTGGTATTTTTAGCCAGGCCGCACTTAATTTCCCCCGAATAAATGATTTCCCAATTTTTGTTTAATTGGCAACTCTACCAAGAAACAGCATAAAAACTGCACAAGGGTAAGTGACGTAAACACACAACACAAACAGAGAGACCCCTGAAAACATACAATTTACGATCATTTGTGAGATTATTTATATTTTGGGGGAGATCAATACGTGATTATCGTAAATCAAGCGAGAGAGCAGTTTACTTAAATGGGGAGCAAAAGCTTTTTTGTAAATTAAGGGGAGCAAAAAGCTTTCTGTTTTTTCGTAAATCTCTCAATGAGTGTTCACATTGTGGGGAGTTTTAAAAATCACTTGTGGTAAATGTTAAACAATAACAACAAATGAATTAATTTTTCGTTTTTTCAAACATTTGCGCACGCTCATTTATTTTGATATTGTATTGTTGTTGGTTGGTTGTCGATGGTGGGGGGATTTTCAAGCACACATCGTACACCACCAATGATATGCAATGGTGGAATAGATTATGACAAAAATACGTTGATGGCAAGTTGAGGGGAGAGCCGACTGCGAGCAGATACCCATGGATACATATGGAATATGTATTTTTGTTGTTGTTGTTATTTTGGGTTTTGTGTTCGAAAACGAAACGAGTAAAATATTAAAAGAGATCGTCAAAATATGTTTAGTTAACTCATGACAATTGTTAGCGGCGGACGTGTTTCGGTTATTGAAAACAAAAATTAAAATTGAATTCAGTTTTTAAATTTTTCGAAAAATGTGTTAAGATTTTATTTTTCGTCTATATTAATTTTTGGAAGATTTTACGGCGTTTAAGATATTTTTCCAACGATAAGTGAAAAAGTGTGAAACAAATTTCAAAATTTTTCTTAACGAAGAAAAAAAAGAAATGTTAATGAAGATCAAGTAAAGAAGTGAGAGAAAGAGAGCTTGAAAACGTGTTTGAAATTTTTGATGATAAGAAAGAGTTACAAATTACCAAAAAATTTTGTTTGTGGAGAATAAAACCTTTTTTGCCGTACGAAGCAGCAGCGATTCGAAATTTGTTTAAACGGTAATAACGGTTTTGCCATTAACCCCTATTTTTCTGTTTAGTTTTTTTAAGTCTTCTTTTGTTAAAAGTTGGGTGCTAATTTTTTCGTTGGCAAAAATGTATTTTTTCGAATATTGCCTTTTTGTGTGAGAATATTAATTAAAGTGGAGACAAAGAAAAAGAAAAAAAAAATAACAACAACAAAGAAATCTCAGCATCATTTAACAATAGAATTGCATACACAAATATTCGAAAAGAATATGAAGAAGCAAATGAAATAGAAAAAAATCTAAAAATATCACCAAAAAATATCGATATTGAAGAATGAAGTACCAATGAGAAATGGGGCTCATAGAATGTGTTTTAAAAAAATAATCAAAAACAACAAGTGTATTAAAATCTATTAAAAAAGTTTCCAGTTATGTGGGAGTCGTCTGTTTTTGGAATACCAAAAAAAGTTTTTGCCAAAGCAATTTAAAATTCAATCAATACTGCAGAAAAAAAATTGTCCCACAAAAATCCAATGATATTGAAGTGAGAGAGTGAATTTTTATGTGTTTTTGTTATTGTTGTTGTGAGTAAATGATCATCATCTACGGAGTTTTGTGAATTTCCATAATTTATTGATCACGTTTTGAAAAAAATAAACGTCTGTAGTGAATGCCCTCAATAACATACAAAAATAAATTAAAAAAAACAAAGAAGAAGGAAAACAATAACAAGGGAGAGAATTTACAATTACAAAAATTTGTAATGAAAAAAAAAAAACAAAAACGATGATTACAAATGATATAATAAAAACAAAAAATGGAAAAGTGATTTTTCACTTTCAAAGTTTTGCTTATTTTCTCCCAAAGAACAAAAGAGATTTTGAAGAACAAAAAGACAAAAACAAAATAAAGAACGAAACAAATTTTCCTTTAAATAAAAACTAAAAAATAATAAGCAAATGTGGAAAAAAATAAATTAATTAATAATAATTTTTAATTATATAAAAAATTAAAAATGTCCTACATTAACGCCGTTGAATATCATATGAATATTCAGATTTATTAAGAAATTTACATTCAGGGGAATTCGCTTGTCATATAATATATTTATACCCTCAACAACTATCTTGTCAGGGTATTAAGCTTTGTGCATCCCCAAAAGTTTGTAACGCCTCGAAATATTGGTTCTAGACACACCTTTAAGTATACCGATCATCATATCTCGACTAGCTGAGTCGATCTAGATATGTGTGTTCGTCCGTCCGTCCGTCTGTCCATTATAATTTGTAAACACGATACAGGCCACAGTTATGGACCAATCTTCACGAAATTTTGCATGTAGGATGGGTTCTGGCCAATGAAGACCCCTATTGTTTTTGGTAAAGATCGGTTAATATTTAGGGGATGAAATGGACCAAATACTTAATTTTTGTCGGGTTTTCTGGTCGCTCCAGAAGTCGCAATTATGGACCAAACATCTCGAATTTTTACATGGAGAGGGGTATTGGGCCAAAGAATAAGCACGCCTGTTTTGATAAAGATCGGTCAATATTTAGCGGATCAAATGGACCCTGACTTTTGTGTGAAAAATGTCAAAATTTGTATTCTATATCGTATATATTTTCCCCTGGAGGACATAGAGCCGAGATGTTAATAGTATATCCAATAGGAGTGGTTGACCTTTAAATTGATACAAATTATATTGTCGTATGAACTCGGATGTGGGAGTTACACTCAAATATTTACAGGTGCTTACGTATTCATATATTATTTAGTAACCCATTACCAAATTAGAGAGCGGAAATATAGTGCTGATCGCTTTAAAAATTCCTGTTGTGGTCAAGTACAACGCCTATAATTTTCAATGATGATCAGAATTAAATTTTGAGATGAATTGGACCGAAAACTTACTTTTTTGGGTGTTTTCGAGTCGAATATAATCCGAACATCACAACACAACCCACCGTGAAGGGAATCTGGACAAGTAATTAGAAGGGCTGTACTGAATATTCGAAAATGTAAGGAAAAGATTCTGTTGACCTCTAATGGGGCAAGAGGGGGCAAATATCACGAAATATTACCCAGACTCGGAATAAACATCCCCAGAAAGATAGAGTTCCATGGTAGTTGTGTAGGGTATCGTATGGTCGGCCCCGTCCGACTATACTGCTCCGCTCACTGGTTTTAATATAAATTGTATGTATAGTCCATAGTTTTTTTATTTTTGTTTATTTTTAAAAACAAACAAAAACACAATCGACTTTATATTAAATTCGCCTATATTCGCATTGGAGTATAAACAAAGTCCCCTGTATTTAGATTTTCTTTATAAATTTGAAAGAAAGAAAATTCGACATTTTGGAGCCAAAGTTTGAATTTTCAAATTTTGTCCCATAAAAATCAGCTTTTACCCTCTAAATGGTCAGGTTGAAATATTGCTATTCTCCGTTCTTAGTAGAGGGTATTTTAATTTTATAATTTGGAACTATGAAGGAGATACCTGTTGCAGTGGATAAAAGTGTGTGCAAATAGCTGAGAATCCGCCTAATGAAAAGTCTAGTTCTCGAGTATGAGCAGCACTGGTGTATTTTTAAATTGTCGCAGAGAACGAGGTTAGAACCAGGTGCACTAGTTCACGAGCATGAGCATCAATGGTATATAATAAAAATGTCAGTCAGTTATCAACTCCACGAACAAATCGGCAGTCTCTGGTCAATCTGTTCTTCTGTTGAAATCACTACAATCTAGTACACTAGTAGTTCTAGTAGAACACAAAGTAGTTCTTTTTAGCTCATTAAATAAGCGAACGAGAAACGAATCGTTCATATCAATTCGAATGTGTGGTCGACGTCGATAGCCTTTTATGTTGGATATGATATAAACAGCACGTTTTAATTCTTCTAATGCTTTTCTTTAAAAATCCAAAGCACCTATAATTCTTCTGGGACATTTTATTAAAAAACCCACGCCACATTGGTCCATAAAGTCTTCTTAAATTTTTTTTTAAAAATCCATAGACATTGACATTATTAGGTCCATAGAAGTGTATGACACTCCAATATAACAAAAAACAATTTTATTCACACAACGTACTCTTCCGATAACACAAACAATCAACTGAAGGCCTCGGACCGTGATAAACTGATAAAATAAGGACCAAACTAAAATTGAACGATTGAACTAGAAGACCGACATATTTCTCCCAAAAAGAGCTGAACTAAGAAGAGCGATCAGCTAACTGAACTAGATTGAAAAACTAACCTTAACAAAATTAGTTTTAATTTGTGTTTTTATTGATGTCAAATCTTCCAACTAATTTTTAATCGAGAATTTCTGCCCGTTTTCAATTGAAGTGGCTGTCGGAAAATTCAAGATAAAAACCAGTGAGCGAAACAGTATAGTCAGACGGGGCCGACTATATGATACCCTACACAACTACCATGAAAATCAATTTAATATTCTGAGCCTGACAATATTTCGCGATATTAACCCTGGCATATTTTTTAAGTCGTGTCTTCCAGAGGTGAATATTTACACCATAAAATAAAAATTTGGTTTATTTGATCCTCGGAATATTGAGTGATCATCATCTCGTTCTAAGTGGTCAGATTCCCGTTAAATGTGTAAAATATATGATATGGCCTCTGGAGCGACTAGAAAATCTGACAAATAAATACCATATCAACATCACCGAAAATTATAGGCGTCGTCCTTGACCATAACCAGATCTCCATGTAAAATTTCAAGGCGATCAGTGCGATATATCCGCCCTCTAGTATGATAATGGTAATAGATGTAGATCGCCTTAAATATTTACGTCTAACTAACTTATCCGAGTAAATACAGCTATGTAAAAAGTATAAATTTAAATGCCAACCACTCCTCTTGGATATACATTCAACATCTCGGGTTTATGTTGTTCAGGAGTAAATAAATATACGCCATAGAATCCTAATGTTGTCATTTTTAATACCAAAGGTTGGGTCCATTTGACTCGCTAAATATTGATCTATCTTCATCTTCTTTATTCCTTGGCCAGATTCCCTGATGACCCGAACACCGGTCATCATTTCAGTCTTTAGTGCGACTACAAATACAGAGAAGACGAAAGTTTTTGGCCCATTTCATCCTCTAAATATGAACGGATAATTACCAAAAACCATAGTGGTCTTGTTTGGCTAGAACCCGTACTACATGCAAAATTTCGTCGGGAGTGCTCCACAACTGTGGCATGTATGGAATTCACTAATAATTCAATAAAAGGTGGGTCTAGGACCAATATTTCGCGGTGTTACATACTCTTAGGGCCCGACAAATCTATAATACCCTTACAACATAGTAGTGTAGGATATAAAAAGTTCCGTTTAAGTTTCCAAAAAGAGTGTCTGTAGTTTGGAACAGTGTTGCTCAGCTCTTTCAGATTCGTGAAAACAAAACACACATATTCCCTCTCAATTTATATTTGCTGTGGTTTGGCAGAGGCGGAAGAGTATTTTGCCAACAACAATTTATGTAACATATGCATCACTCAATTGGAACACTATTCTTTCGGAGCATGAACAACCTAGAAACACATAATATAGTCCATTTATAAATGTCCCCATCGACTTAGGGAGTTTTGAATGCACCCCACGTGTTGGAGCTTACAAAAAAATTGGAACAAATATACTATTCCGTAAGATTCGGTCTGGTTCTTTTGTTCATTTAACCTATCTGAGATATTGAAACACAACTTTATTGTTGGGTAAATACTTGAATGCGAATTTTATTATAAAAAATTTCCTTAAGTACTACTTCAACTAATCTAACTCAGACATATTATAGACACACGACGACTATTAATAGAGTCGTTCCAAAACTAACTAGTTGAAAGGAACTATTCCGCAATAGTAAAGATCGGCACTAGGTCCGGTTCATTGGTTCATCTATTTTCTTTTTCTCCAGTCGTTCTTTTTTGATCTCGTTCACTTAGGTCCTTTATATTCAAGTCTTCATTTTGAGTTCCTCGTTCATTGAACGTAGTAACAAAGTGTAGCAATGAACGACAGAACTGAAAGAAACTTGGGAATTAATGAATGACCTAGTTTCTTTCCGTTTCAGGAACGACATTGCCCAAATCTAGGTATCAATTATCTCACGTGCACATGCAGTGTTGTTTTGTTGGGTAGTTCCGGAACGAACTAGTTCATTGGAACTATTTCGATAAAGGAACAATATGAATTCACTAATCTGATCTTATTCATTTTTTTTTTTAATTTTTGCTCATTTTGTTTACTTAGTTCATCCATCAAATAATCAAAACGGAAATATGTGATCCAAAAAGGAAGGATGAAAAACTGAAATTCAAAGGAACTATCTAGAAGTCGGGACTATATGAAGCAAATGAACTAATTTAAGGGACTAGTTCCTTTTTTTTTTAAGGAACGAGAATGATCGATCCGCTTCGTCAACTAAATTGTCCAACTCTAGAAAATTGTGTCCTTTTATTTAAATGTGCGGACTTCTGTCAAATCCTTTATTATCGTTGCACACATACATAGATCTTCTGACTACATTAACCACTTGTTGTAAGAGCACTTAAACCTTTTTTATGAAATTCATAAATATAGAAATATAGTGATTATGTTTATATTTTTGAAGACAATAGTTTCAATGCTCCAGTAGTTCATTTTTGCTCTCGTTCACCTAGTAGATTCAATCGTTCAGCCTGATCTTCCCGTTCAAATTCCAAACAATACTTCGGTGGTTAATAATGATATTTGTAATTGTTCATTTATTTAAATAAACTTATTCTGAATAATTTGTATTAAAGAATAATGGATTTTAAGACCTCTTCTCTCTTCAAATAACAGTTGATTCAAGATACGAAATACTCTACATTCTGCGAATCATTTGTTATAAGGACAACTTTCTAAAAACCTATACGTTGGATTGATATTAGAATACTAAATAGCTGGTACCAAAGTAATAAAAACAGCAACAATAGACCGAATACCACTCTGAAGCAAGTTGTATACCTTGTTTTTGCAGAAATGCATTTTAAATATTTTGAGTGTATTTTAAAAATTAATTTGACAAATTATTGTTGGTTTCTTCTTTTTCTTGCCATTCATTGATTTGCAATTCTAGATTGAAAATCAAGTTCGAAATTTTGCTGTTATTTGCTTGGAAATACCCCAACGTCATGGCATGAATTGTTTAATATGAGGGTTGCTACTAATATTTCAATACTCAACCATGGAGGACATCCGGGATACAATGTCCTGCTTAACAGCGATATACCGGAATCATCTGAAGGAAATCGTATGCATGCGATGTTTTCTCTTAACGTAGGTCTACTACTTCACTTCTCAGCTATGCTTATAATTAGTTTGTCTTGCATGCTGCGAAACCTGCTCCACGATGGTGTTATATTGCTTACACACTCTTAAATTCCTACATATCAATTATCTTAACTGATTATGAATATCTGAATTTATTTTTTCATTCTTGATTGGAAATATTTCTTCATTAATCACATCGAAATTCTTGTCATTATTATGCGTCACCCAACCATTCATGGAAAAGCCATATTTGTGTTTCTTTTTTTAAGATGAGTAATATTCGTATAAGGTCGAGTTTAGACTACCGAAACGATTAATATTAAAGAAAAATTGACATTTTAATATATTCGTGACATGGCACAAAAATTCGCACAAAAAATTAACACCCAAGCCTAACCGCGGCTCGAAACAAATATTGTTTTTTGATTCCGATTATTGGGGATATTCTAAAATTCTTTCGTAAGACTTTTTTCTAAAGTTTGTTTCGGTCTTTTTTGCTGATTAATCTTGGCTAGATGACATTTTGTTTTCAATGTGTTGATATGTGTGTAAGTGTTGGTTCATCTCATTAACATTGTGTATGTTTATTTTTTCTTTTCATCATCGTATCTTAACTCAATTTGACCAATAACCTTTAGATTTACGGCACTAATCTGACATTTGATAGGTTGGGTGCCTGTTAAAAAAACCTCTGTATGGTGCTACCTGTAGTGTTGGATGAAGGGGGCTTGCTGGAATTCGGTTTTTGTTTGTTTTTTTTTTCTTTTGTTGTTTTGATATTATTTTATTATTCGTAACATAAACACTGGCTTGCAATTAATTACTCATTTAATTATGTTAATTATTTATATGACGGATGGCATAAACAAATATTATGTGAATAATAACATAACGTTGTTGAGGTTTTATTACACCTTGGGCGCCATTTAAGGGTCCGGGATTATTATGTCTTTGGAATGCAAAGCAAATAAAGCTACATTCCATTGTGAAAAATATGCTACCAAATGGTAGGAAATATTACCTCTTTCTTTTGTCTTTTAATCTCAAGGTCTGTCATCAGAGATTGAAAATTCAGTACAGCACAAAGTAGAGCTACTAATTAAAAAATTGAAAGAAGAAAAATGAATTGTAGTTTCGGGTCGTTGCGTAGCGAACTAGTTCAAAGGAACTATTCCGGAAAAGGAACGATCGGTACTAGGTCCGGTGCATTCGTTCACTTAGTTCCTTTAGCTCCAGTCGTTCATTATTTCCCCTCGTTCAGCTAGTTCCTTTTGATTCAATTGTTTCGTTCATTGACCGTACTAACTGACGGGAACCGATGGAACTAAAAGACACCATGGTAATAAATGAGGGTTTTCTCTTCGTAAAAATATGAACATGCTCATTACTCAGTTTCTTTTATGATCATTTCACATTTATGCATTTCTTGAAGTGTTTTTATGATGAGTGGCTAATGTAATCATAAGATCTATGTGTACTTGCGCTGATAATAAAGGATAAATAGAAGTCCACAAACAATGATATTGATGCGCCCATGTGGTTACTCACAGTTATCAATGGGAACAAATAAACCCCCATGGACACTGTGAAAATTGTTAGCTAAAATTAGGCTAACATAGATAGAAATATTTCACAATAAATTAAGAATTGAAATTACATCCAGACAATAAGATTGTGAACTCAATTTCTCATCAACATTTGGTCCTTCGAGTCGGATAACTAGAAATGTGGTACATTGGAAAAACCCCCAAAATAATAAATTTTTAAGCAGAGAATTAAAATTACAGAGCAAAAGATATAAATGAGTGGTTGGATCAAAAGGAACTATTTGAACAAGAGTGAAAGCCAATGGATGGAGTAAAAGAAGTGCAGGTCGTTTCTTTTTCGGAATTGTTATTTTTAACTAGTTCGGTCCTACATAAGTCGTGATCTAGTTTAACCAGGAGCAAGTGGTTCGTAGTGACTAATAGAGTTGGGTATATCAACAACGAACTAGTTCATTGTAACTATTCCGATAAAGCAATGATAGGAATTAGGTCCAGATTTATTAGATCGTACAGTTTTTGTCCTATCACGTTCCTATTTGTGATCTCATCCCTGCTTGTAGTATTGCATAATTTTTGAAGGTAGTCTCGTTTGAAAAATTTGATATTGGCAATGAAAATTTGATATTGGTAAATAAAATGAAAAATAAATTGCATTCAATTTTATGTATGTATTTCGATTGACATATTTTCAACAAATTAAACATTTATATTTTTTAAGCTGCACATTATTTTCAAGATATAAATTTGGATTTGGAAATTACAGGAAAATATGACCTTATATAGGAAATGCTACAAAACATTCCCCTACGACAGAACCCTGGTCTCTTTGGCATATCTCCAATGTTGTCCGGCGCCTCAGCGTTTAATGTCACCTCATTAACTTCGAAAGGTTGCACAAACAATTTTGTAGAGAGCCTACGCAGTAAAGTTGTGGGAGTACATCGTTCACTTTTGTCAATATGGAATTTCTTATTTATAACAGAGAGAGAGAGATAGAGAGAGACTGAGAGCTACTTATGTAATATGAACATATGGAACTGAATGAACGAGAAGAAATATATAAAAAATGAATGATCGATCTAGGTGCACATGCCAAACCTTCGTTCATCTAGTTCATTAATTTTTCATCTAGTTTTTCTAGTTCATTTATTTCCAACCAGTTCATATAGTTTCTCTCTCTTTCCAACCAAATTCTACTTGAGCTCGGCTGGGATTTGAACGCTGGTACATATGGCATATCTCAAATATTGTTCGACGCCTTAACGTTCAAAGTTACATCCTTAACTTCCGAAGGTTGCACACCTAATTTTATGGAGGGTGTATACCGTTCACTTTTGACACTACGGAATTTCGTAGTTTTAATAGACAGAGAGACTACTAATGTTATATGAACGTATGGAACTATTTGTAACTAAATGAACGAGGAGATACACTCCCCGACACATGAATAGGACAACACAAATATTTTTTAAGATACCTCTGGTTCTTACAAAAGAAAGGTACAATTGTATATTATTTGTTATTGTTGTTTCTTATTGATTATCGCTCATTAATTGGGTGTAATTTAATGTGCCGAAAATGTACCGTTATGAGATTTTTTCTATTTTGTTTTGGTACTGTGGTAAAAGTACAGTATTTTTTCGCGACAATTGAATAAGACACAGCTTTAAATTCCAGTTTTTTCGTACAAGTTAAAACGTAAAGGTCAATAATTTTAATTTTCACCGTAATTAAAGTAACTTAAATTACAATTCGTGAAAAATGGGACGAGGAAAAAATTAAAAGGAAAAATTAAAATTTACAAAGAATCTGGATTATCTATCAATCAAATCGCAAAAAAAAGTATTGGCAGAAGCCTGAATGTAGTATCCAATTTTTTTAAAAAATGAATCAAGTTACGGAGAAAATATGAAAGGTCGAACAAAAAGTGTACTTTTAGCAGCAGATAAACGTGCTATACTTAGAAAAGCTTCAAACTCTCACGACTCCGCAGCACAAATTTTAGCTAAAACAGGTGTAGCAGCGAGCGTAAGAAATGTTCAGCGTGTTATTTCTAAAGCTGACCACTTAAAGAGACTAAAACATAAGAAGAAACCACCGCTTAACGACACACGTAAAAAGGCACGCCTCGAATTTTATCGTTCCCATTGGACGGGTAAAACAAATTGGCACCATGTCGTCTTCTCTGATGAAAAAATTTAATTTCGATGGACCAGATGGTTTTAATTATTATTTCCACGATATTCAAAAAGAAAATCATTATTTGGATCGCTTGTATAGCAGAGTGGGAATGCAATTTGCTACAAAAATGTTCTTCAGGAAGCATTTCCTCAATTCAGATTTTTTTGGAGACCTAGAATGGATATTCCAGCACGACAATGCACCGATTCATACAGCTGGAGTCGAAAAGTCTTGGATTCGAGGCCAAAATGTCAAGCTTCTTAACTGGCCACCATACTCTCCGGACCTTAATGTGTGGGGTTGGCTAGTTAGAAAAGTTTACGCTTCTGGTAAGCAGTACAACAACAGAGATGACCTTATCTATGCAATAAAAGAGGCCTGGTCCACAATTTCCCTCGATTACATAAAATCGTTGTACGATTCCATTCCAGGCAGAATGTTCGAAGTAGTTCTTAGCAAAGGAGGACCTACTCATTATTAATATTGCAAAAATGTGTTCAAATCTCAATAATGTAACTTTAAAAATAAACGAAAATAAAAACTATTTTCAAACTATAGATATTATGGGATTTTTTTAAGGGGGTCCTATTCTACTGACGCAAAAAATAAAGCCAAATTTGCAGTAGTTTTACATTCATTGGCATTATTTTAAACAGCCATTATCCATATCACATCGAAAAATATTTGTCTCGTTAAGAACTATCCTGTCATTGCAAAAAATGCTAAAACGTCAAATTTGTTTCGCTAAATATGTTTACAACTTGTGTTTTAATATGAATTACATAGGTGTCCTATTCATGTGTCGCGGAGTGTATATATGAATTAATGATTGATCTAGGTGAACGATATGTTAATTTTTCATCTAGGTCTTCTCGTTCATATAGTTCCGTAAGTTCATGTAGCATTAGTAGTCTCTCCCTCTCTTTGAAAAATAACATATTCTGTAGTGTCGAAAGTGAACGGTGTATACCATGTTTTTGTCAAAGTAATCAGGTACATAAGAGAGATTTGTTGCCGTATACCTTTTTTAAGTTCTGGAGTCATATATTTCAAGAATTGAAGGTCTAACATAGAGAATTATTAAAAGTAATAACCAGTAGACTCCATCTTTGGGCTGAGCAATGTGCCAATTGAACTAAAGGGAAGCATGGAGCTAAATGAAGGACCAAGTTCATTTTACGTAATAGAACGAAACAAAGTATTCAGAATACAATCAGATAATTAAAATATATCATCCCAACGTTTAATAAGGCTTCTTTTAATGAAGAAGAAGCCGGAATGATAAAATTGACCGAATGAAATGCAGGGTGCCAATGAATCAAAGACAACTATGGAACTTAATGATTGAACTAGTTCCTTTTAAGGGGGAATGATTATTAGCGACATAAAACTGTTTTTGTGAGAACTTTTAATGCAGAAGAAAAATGTTGATCGATAAAATTTACCGAATCAACTGCAATGTGTCATTTGACATAATGAGAGCTATGGAACTAAATGAATAAATTACATAGTTTCTTTGGCAGAACAATAAAAGGGAAAAGCAAAATAATTCAATATACAAACAAGAACCCAACGCTCCCAAAAGACCGATGGTATGATAACAGGAAAAACATTTCGGTTTTTTATGAAGAAGAAGGAGGAAGGAATGTTGAATAAATCGAATAAAATGCAGTGTACCGATTGAACTAAAGAGGACAATGGAACTACATGAATTTATTATTATCAACCAGAAGGGCTATTATTATGTGATAAAAAAAATAGGGTCATTATTGTTTCCTAATCCAAATAAAGCTAAACATTCGATGGAGGATAAATAGTATGGTTTTATGTTTTTATATTAAGGTTAAGAATAAATTATAAAGCGAGTATCCTTTGAACTTCGCCGCAGAGAACATCGAATTCTTATTTCTCTTAGTTTTCTGTAATACGTATGATATCAGTAGTGCAGATTTTTAATGTTAATATAAAATGAATTCCTATATTAATTAGGAAGGACGATCGATTGAATTGAGAAAATGAACTGCAGTGTGCCAAATGAACTGAAGTGAACTATAGAAATAAATGAATTACATAGTTCATTTTGCGGAGCGGAACGACACAGACCGAATCGTTCGAGGAAAGATAATAAGTAATTTCCACTACTCATAATCGAATAAATTATTCGGACAACATATTTCCGTAAGCAGCAATAATATTTATAAATTTTATTTAACATTTTTTTTTTTAATTTTGTTGTGATTGGAATGGAATGTTCGTAGCCTCAAGTACATTCCAAAATAAAATATTACAGCATGATAATAGTATGTCACGACTTTTGGGGAAGTTACGATTGTTACTACCTCTTTTTTGGTGTTGTCATAAAATGACAGATGAGCTACTAAAAGCTCAGTGTCAACTGCTGAAAACCGAATTAAAATCGATTGTGAATTCTACAATCAATAATAATTCGAAATTTTGAAAAAAAAAATGTTAAAATCGTTAAAAGCGTGTGCTTCGATTAAATTCATATCTAAAAGGAAATCGCAATGAATTGACAAAAAATAAAACATCATTTTGCTCAGAAAGCGAGTCAGGCAGCCAGTCAGTCAGTATTATTTTTTTATTATTATTTGATTCTTAATTAATTCAACTTTCAATAACAAACAAACGTTCAAACAAACAGATATTGGATATTTGATTATTACTCATATAAGTATTGCCCGGATACGGATTCTATAAAAAGCCAAAGTGGCTATAAAAAAGCAACGATCAACAACGACAAATAACTACACCAAGAAAAGAACAAAACGTATGAAATGAATAAAATGCCACAAAAAAGCGAAACGAAACGAATCTCTTGAAATTCTTTTGTACAAATAATTTATTTTTTAAAAATAGCTCTTCAGAAATGAGTAGTTAATTTTTTCAGCTTTATCTTCTTCTATGTTTTTATTTTTTTTTATTATTTTTCAAAACTAAGATTTTGAAGGGGAAGAGCAAACAAACAATTCATTTCGAGCTTTGCTGTAAAACGTGTTTGAGAAAAACAAAAAAAAACACAACAAATCAACACAAATTTACATTTTTCATGGCAAAAATTCATGATTATGTGGATGTGTGTGTATGTGTGTTGGTTGGGGTTTTTGGCGTCTTCGTCTAGTTGGCAGTTTGTGTTTTTGGTCCCCATCCCCATCAAGATTATCTATTGTTTCGCTCATTGGCGTCGGAGGCGGCGTTTGTTCCATTGCTTTTGGTATCAAGTGACGAAAGCGTTTTTATAGTATCTCGTAGTCATCGTTTGTGCTGTATTCACTTCTCGTGTTAAGATTGCTCGTCTTTAGTTGCTTGTTGTTTTTTATGTTTTTTTTTTATTTCAACTTCTTGAAACTTTTGTCTCCATTATTATTGTTTGCTAAAGAAGTGATGCTGTATTAGGAATATATTAATAAACTGAGAAATATGTATATTTAATAGAGTTGCCACTTGGAAGGGGAACTAATTAGGGAATATTTGTTAATAATTTCATTTTTTTAATAACTATATAAACGACACAGAAAAAATTTTATGAATAAGTCGATTTATGCATTTCCGTCCTTCTGTCTGACATTCATGTTAAATTGTAAACAAAATACAGGTCGTCCCTTTTTGCCCTTAGGACGAACTCAATTGAAAATGGTAAAAATTGATTCAGATTTAGATATAGCTCCCATAGATAGCTTCGTCAGATTTTAGAAAGTGGTGCACCAAGGACCCAAAGTTAGGCCAATTGGCACACAATTTTGAACATCGTACTGAAGTTAGTATATCATGACGTGTGTCAAGTATTGTTGAAATCGGTTCAGATTGTTGATCGGTTCAGGTTCAGATTTATATATAGTTCTCATATACATTTTCGTACGATTTTAAGTAAATAATCCACCAAGGATATAGGATCTTCACGCTAAATATTAAATCGGTAGGAGGATTTATGGAGGGGCTAGGCCAAAATGCGGGATATCAGGTATTCAAAATCCAAAACAAATCAGTTAACTATTTAAATATAAAATCTGTGAGCGGAGCAGTATAGTCGGACGGGGCCGCCCATACAATACCCTACACAACTACCATGGAACTCTAACTTTTTGCGGATTTTTATTCCGAGCCTGGGCAATATTTCGTGATAATTACGCCCTATTGACCGACTAGAGGTCAACAAATATTACTAATACAGGGTTGCCATATTCGACGGACCCATGTTTTTGTTGTTTTAAATGAAAGAAAAAAAATAAAAATTTAGCGGTTGGCAATGTTAATCATTTAATTTGTTCCAAGTAGATTTGTTTACATCGATTTTTGATTATGATATCTCTCAAATGACCGCCTCTGGCGTTGATGACGTATTGTGCCCTTTTTGCTGAATTTTCCATCCTTTTTGCCAACATTTCGGCCGGAATAGCGGCTATTTCTTCACGAATGTTGTCCTTGAGCTCTTCTACGGTCCTTGGCTTGTTAACGTAAACCTTTGACTTCAAATATCCCCACAAGAAGAATTCAGGCGGCGTCAAATCGGGCGAACGCGGTGGCCAGTCCAAATCACCACTTTTCGACATCAAACGGTCCGGAAACAAATTCTTCAGAAAATCGATTGTTGTGCGACTTGTGTGCGGTGGAACGCAGTCGACTTTTATATGGCCTCTTCGGATTAGAAAGAGTCTTAGCAGTCGAACATTTTTCGTATAAACGCTTAATGGTGTTCTTAGAAGGCGCACTTCTCACATTTTTTAATGGTTTAAAAGCATGTTGAGTTTTTACAATTGACTTCTTCTGTTGAATGTAAATTTCAATAACTCAGAGCGCTCGCGTGGCGTGCATTGGTTGGACTGACGCTTCAAACGCGGTATGTCATTAAGCGATGTGACATCTCTGTCAAAAGTTATGGCGTTGCCAGATGGGTCCGTCGAATATGGGCAACCCTGTATTCAGTACACCCCTTATAATTACTTGCTCGGATTCCCTTCATCGTGGGTTGTATTGTGATTTTCGGTTTTCAATTGCGGCCTATAGATCGACTCGAAGAAAAACAAAAAATTAAGTTTTCGGTTCCATTCATCCCAATATTATTATCTGATCATGAACGAAAATTATAGGCGTTATCCTTGACCATACCTGGATCCTTATAGAAAATGTCAAAGCGATCAGCGCTATATTTCCGCCCTCCAATGTGGTAATGGGTTACTAAATAATGTATGAATACGTAAGCACCGGTAAATATTTAAGTGTAACTCCCACATCCGAGTACATACGACAATATAATTGGTATCAATTTAAAGGTCTACCATTCCTCTTGAATATACTATCTCGGGTCTATGTACCTTACCTAAAACAATAGGGGTCTTCATTGGCCCGAACCCATCCTACATGCAAAATTTCGTGAAGATTGGTCCATAACTGTGGCCTGTATCGTGTTTACAAATT
The DNA here is from genome assembly GCF_032173495.1 of Musca vetustissima. Classification (NCBI taxonomy): domain Eukaryota; kingdom Metazoa; phylum Arthropoda; class Insecta; order Diptera; family Muscidae; genus Musca; species Musca vetustissima. Next base: position 29,452 of record NW_026880205.1, read on the forward strand.
ATAATGGACGATCGTAATATCTCGATTCAGCTAGTCGAGATATTACGATCGGTATACTTAAAGGTGGGTCTAGGACCAATATTTCGCGGCATTACAAACTCTTGGGGCTGCACAAAGCTATAATACCCTGACAACATAGTTGTGTAGGGTATAGAAGGGGGTTATATGGTGACTACCCCAAAAGGGAGTGAATATACATAATTTTTTGTAGAGAGATTTGTTACCAAATACGAAATTACAGCGGATTCGGTTGAAAGTCTCGCTTAAAAACCCCAAAATTCTGAAAATTGGGGTACCATTATATGGGGGCTATCGGAAAAAGTGGACCTATATTTATAATTTTTAGTGGAGAGATTTATTAACCAATAGCAACACAATGTACCACATTTCAGCGAATTCGATTGAAATACGCGCTCAAGAAGCCCAAAAGTATCTAATATTGGGGGGTACACACATATATGGGAGCTATGCCTAAACATGGACCAATATAGCCCATCTTCGAACTTGACGTGCCTGCACACAAAAGGCAACTCTATGCAAAATTGGGCGATCTATCTCAATTCGTTAAGAGGCTAGGGTGATTACAACAGATGGATGGACATGTAAAATTTAAAAACTTAAAGTACTAAATTACAGCCAATTTGGTCGAAAATACG